>NC_089894.1:4115000-4122500 GCF_040182565.1 Anser cygnoides
GTTTCTGGGGGCCTCACAGAGAGCTTGGAGGGGAGCAGAGGGCAAAAAGGAAAAGAGAGAAAAGGAGTGAGTGAGTGGAAAACAAAAAAGGTAGACATTGGCCATGTTGACAGAGAACCCAGGCTGTCCCCTTCCTGTCTGTCTTTACAGGACAAGTCAGAGATGGTCAGCTCCTCTTAAAACAGGAGCACGAAGTTCTGTTGTTCTTCTTTCCAGCAGCATGTTCTGAGTTCCTGGGGTCCTGGTCTGGGGCACTGTCTGGCATCTTTAGCAGGGGCGGCACCTGCTGCCACAGTAGCGGCTGGCAATACAAGAGAGGTCACAGCAGCCAGAGTTGATGGGGACTCCGTCACAGCTGAGGATGCTGCCAACAGCAGCGGAGGTGGAGGATCCCACAACGGTGTTCTGCGGGAAGGAGCTGAGGATGGGTCCGGGCAGGGTCACCACCACGGGAGAGGGCTGGATGACGATGGTGGAGTTCTGGCACTGCCTGACGCAGGGCTCGTTGCAGCTGCTGGCCAGTGGGGTCGGGCCGCAGGGCTGGCACGGCAGGCAGGGCCGGCACTGGTCGTAGCAGGACATGTCTGGGGGCAGGAGGTCCACCTGGGAGAGAGGGCAGGGAGGAAGCTTAACATGGGGATGCATGAGGAGCAGCCTGTCACCACACCCTAACAGAACCAAGGCACAGGCCATGCTGTGAGCTGGAGGCTGTGCAGGGATGTGTGAGGGCTTCTTGGCCTCATCCTGCCAGAGCCCAAAAGGAGACACCGGAGACTATCTGGCTACAGACTAGGCCCTAGTCCAGAAGCAATCTCAATTGCATCCCTCTGTGCATCCCTCTGTGAGAAACCTGCTTCCCTCCTCCACAACCAGAAGCCCCAAAATTTGGCATAGAACAGAGCTGATTGTAGCTGAGAAGTCCATGGAGATGAGACCTGGGATAATGAGGAGGACAAGAAGGGGCTTCACACTCACCTGGTTCCCAAGGAGGAGAAGGCCAGAGAAGTGGATGAGGGAGCATGGAGCTGGGCTGGCTTTTATAGTGGACCTTAGCTGCCCCATGTCCAGAGACATCCCTTGAAGCAGTGATTATTTCCTGACAAGCTCCACTTGGATGCAAAACATCCCAGCTAATGATATGGGCTGTGTATTTCCTTCCTGTGATGATGTTTTCCATTTCCTGCTTATGCTGTTTCCCAGTTATGTCGCCTTTTGAGTGGCAGGTAGGGAGGCCCAAGTATTCCCAGGCAACACACGTCAGTGTGGGCAGAAGACTCAGCTCACGTGCTGGAAGAGTCCAGGAAAGGCAAATGAGGTCAGCCTGGGTGACTCCTTAGGAGCTTTTTGGAGCCCTTTTTGCGATGGGTGTCCCAGCTCCTACCTGTGACCCTAACCCACTTAATGCTGTCCTCAGGGAAAACCTGCTGGCCTGTTTTGCCTCCTCCTGCTCTGACCCAGGGATGTCTGTATGGGGGGAGAGGTTGTTCAGGGCCCTTTCTGGATCTCAAAAGAAAGGCCCAACAGGAAATTGTCTGTTTTATTTAGCAGGAATAAGAAGAGGAACGTAGACAGTGAGTAAGTCTTTCATGTGCAGGTGACCCGGCTTTTGTACAGCATCAGACAGAACTATGTGGATTTTTTCCAACACACACAGTGCAGATCCTGTCCTTAAAGAGTTCCTTCTTCACGCCATGCCTGGATGCCTTTCATTTTTGTTTAAAAAAAAAATAAAAAAAACCATACACCTTCTCCTTATATGATGGAAGCTTATTTGTGACATGACACTGACCAGTGCTCAGTAGGGGCACTCCATCAGATTCCCTTACCGCTGCTACTCAGGCTAACCAAACTGAGTGGTGCAGTGGATAAAACAGAAGGAAGGGATGCCATCGAAAGGGATCTAGAGAAGCTTTAGAAGTGGGCCCATGTGAACCAAATGCAAGCTGAAACATAGAAATAAATACGCTTAAATACGAGAAGAAACTTCTTCACGGTGAGGTTGACAGAACACTGGAACAGGCTGCCCAGGGGGGTTGTGGAGTCTTCTTCTCTGGACACATTCAAAATCTGCATGGACGCATTCCTGTGTGACCGAAGCTAGGTGTTCATGCTCCTGCGGGGGAATTGGACTAGATGATCTTTCAAGGTCCCTTCCAACGCCTAACATTCGGTGATTCTGAGAAACACCGCAGGCTCTGTCTGAGCATTAGGAAATATTTTTTCACTGTATGGTTGACCAAGCCCTGCAAAAGGTTGTCCTGACAGGCTGAAGAGTCTCCATCCTTGGAGATTTTCAAAAGCCTTCTGAATGTGGCCCAGGGCACCCTGCTGGCCCTGCATGATCAGGGCGTTGTGCCAGGTGAACTCAAAGGCCCCTTCCAGATGTGTAAATTCTGTTATTCTGCAACATGAGCCATGAGGAGAGGCAGAGAGAACCGGTCTTCAGTCTTCAAAACAGAAGGGTATGGAAGGGCTTTTCAATGCTTCTGATACTTGAATGGAGGATGAAGTGTCAGATGGAGCCAAAATCTTCTGGAACACCATGAAAGAAACAAGGCAATGTGCACAGTACTGTGCACAGTACACCACCCCAAAAGGATCATGTGGAGTGAGACAGTGGGATGCAGAAAAATTTAATGATTCAGATGAGGGAAATGAGGTCAATTTTAGAGGAGGCTGTCAGTGCAGGCAGCACCACGAGGTGCCAGAAGTCTCCACCACGGTGGAGATCCCACAGGACATACATGTGCCTGTCCCACAGAGGGAGAGCGACCAGCAGAAGCCCCAGGCTGGGTATGGAGGTCTTAACAGCCTAGAACAGAAAGGAGGGAAGAGAGTGGAGAGAGCAGAAGACATAGAAGTTAGGCTTTGGCCGTGTTTTCAGAGAGCCCCAGCTGCACTCCTTTGGAAGGGGGACACTGGATGCTCAGCCTCTCACACATCATTGGCTAGAAGCTCTGTCCTCAATCCGGCACCACCTTCTGGGTTTCCAGGGTTCCTTGTGTAGTGTGTCACCAGTGGCTTTAGCAGGGGCAGCACTTTCTGCCACAGCAGCAGCTGGAAATGCCCTAGAGGTCACAGTACTCGAAGGTGATGGGGACTCCAATACAACTGTAGATGCTGCCAACGACAGTGAAGGTGGAGGATCCCACAACGGTGTTCTGCGGGAAGGAGCTGAGGATGGTGCTTGGCAGGGTCACTACCACAAGAGAGAGCTGGATGACAATGGTGGAGTTCTGGCACTGCCTGACGCAAGGCTCGTTGCAGCTGCTGGCCAGGGGGGTCAGGCTGCAGGACCAACATGGCAGCCACTGGTTGTAGCAGGACGTGTTGGGGCTGGAGGCGCAGCTGGGAGAGAGGGCAAGGAGGAAGCAGTGCATGGGGACATGTCATGAGCAAAATAAATTCATCCAGATACAATCCAAAAATGAGTGGCTAGGATGAAAAAGCTTTCTGCCACTTTCTTAGATGAAAAATCCACCTCAGCGAAGTCCATACAGTCTCTGAGTCACAACTTTCCCAATCCCTCTCTCATGAGAACCATCGCCAGAAACCATCACAACAGGTATCACTATTACTAGAAAAGGATGTGGGGAAAAGGCTTCAGACTCACCAGACTCAAAAGATAAAGGAGGTTAGAGAAGTGGAAGAGGATGTCAAGGAGCCTGGCTAGCTTTTCTGTTGGTCTTGCACTGTCCCAGCCCCAGAGGTAGCCTCCACGGAAGTGATAATTTTCTAGGGTGCTCATGATGAATGGAAAACATCCCAGCTAATGACAAGGGCCACGGGGTGGTTTCGCCCTCAACATTGCATTGGGGAGGGCTTCCAGGTAGGCTTCCTGCACTGCAGGGTGTCTGATTGCTTCCTCCTAAAGCTGGCCCCTGGAGAAATGAGTTGACATCCTTGGACTCCTCTCTCTGGGCAGTCCCTGCACATCCCCACACTGTGCTGTCCTCTCCTCTGGAGCCTTGTCCTGCTCAGAGCGCCACAGCCCTGCCCTGCCAGAAAGTCCCCATCTTCTCTGTCAGCTCCTCTTGGCCTCTGCCCCCACCCTGTTGGCAATGTGTGTGCACTTGTGTGTGGGGCAAAGCCCTTGTGAATCCATCAGAGGCACTGAGTGCACGCATGTACCTCATGTCTGCACATGCAGACTGGGCACACATGTGTGGCCTCGTGTTCCCGTGCACACAGTATTTGCACCTGCATTTGTCAGGACATCTATGGAACTGTGTGTGCACGCATGCACATGCATGTTTGCATGTGTTCATGGATCTGTGTGTGCAATGTGTATGCATTCTTGGTATGTGCTAGTGCACCTGTGTGCACATAATTCACCTGACCCTGGGCATATGTCCAGCTGGTCCCAGGACCTGTGTCATCTCTGTGTGGTGGTGCCAGGTGCTGGTGCAGTGTCACCCCCTGGTAGTCTGTGGACATGTGTTCAGGGATGGAGTGCTTGTGTCTCACTCTGGAGAGCCCCGAGCCTAGACCAAGTCCGTCCCCAGCACCTCCCAGCAGCTCTCTGGGGAACATCTGTTTGTGTGAGGCTGTCCTGGCTCCTGACCTAGGTGAAAAGACAATTCCTTGAGACTCAGCAAGCTCTCTGCGGATGAAATAGCCCTTATTTTCAGAGGGCCCTTAGTCAGGGTCTGCAGCTACTGGGGGAGGAGGGCATGCCTGGAGAGATGAGGATAAGGGAGGTGGTGACACTGGGTCTGGGGCAGATGGCTTCAAAAAAACACCACTGACACCCTAAGAGTCCTGGGACATCTAGGATGTGCAACACCATCCCAGTCTGGCCTTGGCATTATATCTCAAAATAAACCTCAGTGAGAGACCTCCCAGGAGTAGTCCCTCCTCACTATTAAGGCTTGGCTGAAATGCAGGAGACCTGGTTCCACAGCCCCACAGTATGCCAGAAAGCTGGGGAATTCAGTCATTGCTTTCCATCATATCTCTTTAAAATCTTGGCAATTAATTTTCTATCACATATTCCAAATTTCTCAGACTGAGGATGCTGCCAACGGCAGCAGAGGTGGAGGATGGCAAAACAGTGTTCTGCGGGAAGGAGCTGAGGATGGGGCCGAGCAGGGTCACCACCACGGGAGAGGGCTGGATGACGATGGTGGAGTTGCAGTTGTACTTGTTGAACCGCATTTGGTTCACATGGGCCCACTTCTAAAGCTTCTCTAGATCCCTTTCGATGGCATCCCTTCCTTCTGTTTTATCCACTGCACCACTCAGTTTGGTTAGCCTGAGTAGCAGAGGTAAGGGAATCTGATGGAGTGCCCCTACTGAGCACTGGTCAGTGTCATGTCACAAATAAGCTTCCATCATATAAGGAGAAGGTGTATGGTTTTTTTTATTTTTTTTTTAAACAAAAATGAAAGGCATCCAGGCATGGCGTGAAGAAGGAACACTTTAAGGACAGGATCTGCACTGTGTGTGTTGGAAAAAATCCACATAGTTCTGTCTGATGCTGTACAAAAGCCGGGTCACCTGCACATGAAAGACTTACTCACTGTCTACGTTCCTCTTCTTATTCCTGCTAAATAAAACAGACAATTTCCTGTTGGGCCTTTCTTTTGAGATCCAGAAAGGGCCCTGAACAACCTCTCCCCCCATACAGACATCCCTGGGTCAGAGCAGGAGGAGGCAAAACAGGCCAGCAGGTTTTCCCTGAGGACAGCATTAAGTGGGTTAGGGTCACAGGTAGGAGCTGGGACACCCATCGCAAAAAGGGCTCCAAAAAGCTCCTAAGGAGTCACCCAGGCTGACATCATTTGCCTTTACTGGACTCTTCCAGCACGTGAGCTGAGTCTTCTGCCCACACTGACGTGTGTTGCCTGGGAATACTTGGGCCTCCCTACCTGCCACTCAAAAGGCGACATAACTGGGAAACAGCATAAGCAGGAAATGGAAAACATCATCACAGGAAGGAAATACACAGCCCATATCATTAGCTGGGATGTTTTGCATCCAAGTGGAGCTTGTCAGGAAATAATCACTGCTTCAAGGGATGTCTCTGGACATGGGGCAGCTAAGGTCCACTATAAAAGCCAGCCCAGCTCCATGCTCCCTCATCCACTTCTCTGGCCTTCTCCTCCTTGGGAACCAGGTGAGTGTGAAGCCCCTTCTTGTCCTCCTCATTATCCCAGGTCTCATCTCCATGGACTTCTCAGCTACAATCAGCTCTGTTCTATGCCAAATTTTGGGGCTTCTGGTTGTGGAGGAGGGAAGCAGGTTTCTCACAGAGGGATGCACAGAGGGATGCAATTGAGATTGCTTCTGGACTAGGGCCTAGTCTGTAGCCAGATAGTCTCCGGTGTCTCCTTTTGGGCTCTGGCAGGATGAGGCCAAGAAGCCCTCACACATCCCTGCACAGCCTCCAGCTCACAGCATGGCCTGTGCCTTGGTTCTGTTAGGGTGTGGTGACAGGCTGCTCCTCATGCATCCCCATGTTAAGCTTCCTCCCTGCCCTCTCTCCCAGGTGGACCTCCTGCCCCCAGACATGTCCTGCTACGACCAGTGCCGGCCCTGCCTGCCGTGCCAGCCCTGTGGCCCGACTCCACTGGCCAGCAGCTGCAACGAGCCCTGCGTCAGGCAGTGCCAGAACTCCACCATCGTCATCCAGCCCTCTCCCGTGGTGGTGACCCTGCCCGGACCCATCCTCAGCTCCTTCCCGCAGAACACCGTTGTGGGATCCTCCACCTCCGCTGCTGTTGGCAGCATCCTCAGCTGTGACGGAGTCCCCATCAACTCTGGATGCTGTGACCTCTCCTGTATTGCCAGCCGCTACTGTGGCAGCAGGTGCCGCCGCCCCTGCTAAAGATGCCAGACAGTGCCCCAGACCAGGACCCCAGGAACTCAGAACATGCTGCTGGAAAGAAGAACAACAGAACTTCGTGCTCCTGTTTTAAGAGGACCTGACCATCTCTGACTTGTCCTGTAAAGACAGACAGGAAGGGGACAGCCTGGGTTCTCTGTCAACATGGCCAATGTCTACCTTTTTTGTTTTCCACTCACTCACTCCTTTTCTCTCTTTTCCTTTTTGCCCTCTGCTCCCCTCCAAGCTCTCTGTGAGGCCCCCAGAAACCAACCTGGTGTGACCTGCAAGCCTCTCTCCACTTGTGGGTCCAGTTAGATGGATACCCTGTGGCAGGTCTGCCATAGGAAAATCTGAACAGATTTTGGCAGTTCTTGCTGATCTCCACTCTCAGGGCCTCTTCTTGTAGTCACTTCTTTTCCCTCCTGACATTCAATAAATGTTTGCAGCATCCCTGAGTGAGTCCCTATCTGGTCTTTCCATCTGCAAAGAGATGGCCAAGGGAGAAAGCTATTGCTTTGGTGGGAATTTTGGTGTCCTTCAGGTGTCTGCCTACAGACTGGTTCTGTTTCATGTCTTTTTATGACATGAAGCTGAGCAATGCAGTTGGTACAGCAGAAGGAAGGGATACCGTCCCAAGGGACCTGGAGAAGCTTGAGAAGTGGGTCCATGTG